>NC_050458.1:25211175-25246175 GCF_903995425.1 Onychomys torridus | reverse complement strand
TCTGAGATGATCGAGTGAGATACAATATAAGCAACCTGTAAGAGTCCATGTTGGGACCAGGATGACGTGGTATCACTGTGATGAATTCATTTCCTCTAGGGAGAAGCAGCTGCACCCTGAGCTTTGTAGGAACTACCAAATGGCATGCTGAGCACTACAAGATGAACATCCAACCTTGGGCTGTCAGCTCCTTCAGCTTGAAGAGACGCTTCCAGCTGGAACCCGCAGTCAGAATGACTCACATGTGAGAACTGAACCTTTCCCTTGGTTCCTGAAACCTACAAACCAGAAACCCAGCAGAACCATGCCTCTCCCACTGCAGACATGGGCCAGACACATCTGAAGAGGAAAAAAGGTCCAAGCCATCCATGCTGGTGATCTCTGCCCTGGGTCTGGAGTCTCCTTGCTGTGGACCAAGACAGGATCTTAGGGTGTCTTAGAGACAGATACTGTGAGACTCAGCACTCCTGTGACCTGGTCTTTTAGTGGGGGCCCCAGGGACTTGGGGGTGAAGTTCTAAAGGGTTCTCAGGCTCCATAAACTAAACAGACTATAACACTGGCAAGGAAGGCCCAGCCCTCAGCAAGTGTGGAGAGGACAGGGCATGCTGAGGTTCCATCCAGAAGCCAAGGGCTAGTTTGAAATCCAGTAACAGGTTCAGAGCTAGAACTAAGCAGCTTGCTGACATGTCAGTGGATAAGCTGTCCCTAAGCACATGTCAGGATGCAGATGACCAGGCCCCACCCCCCCCCAGGGAGTCTGAGCATGGCCATCTAGATGGGCCCTAAAATTCTGTGTTGTTATCCAGGCCCAACAATTCCTTGTAGGAATGTCCTGGACTGCCAAGGATTGATAAGCAGTGAGAAGAAAAACAAAAAAGACAAACCCAAACACTATGTATTCTTATTTGTTGGGCACATCTGCATGAGTTTTTAAAAAGGTGCCCTCCCAGGGGCAGATTAATTTGATAAGAATACCCATTTCTGGTTTGGGGATTTAGCTCAGTGGTAGAGCGCTTGCCTAGCAAGTGTAAGGCCCTGGGTTTGATCCTCAGCTCAAAAAAAAAAAAAAAGAATACCCATTTCTCCAATGAAGTCTGAGTCCTGGGGCCCAGGACTATTCTCTTGGTTTAGGGATCTTAAGGAATCAGAGACACACAACAAGGTGATTGCATGTTTTCATCCCCTTAGTCACTGATAGTGGCCCACACAGGAGCCTGGGAATCTGCTGGGGACACTGATTTATAAGGAGGATCCCAGAGGTGAGAGCTCATGTTCCAGTGCCAGTTAGTATAGAGCTGCAGTGGCCTCTCTTCTAGTCACTGGTCACATGACCAGTCATAAATTTCCAAATCCCCAGCAGCTTAAGCCGGAAAACAGAGCTGTGTTTTCACGTGCCAGAGAGTCGCGATCAAAACCAGACCAGCAGCCCACCACTTGTCAGGGACTTTGGTAAACACTAGTGGCCTCCAATGACCACAAAAAGGTGACCACTCCCCCAACCCCCGCCCCGCCTGCCTCAGCCTTACTACTTGGGAGGAATGTTCTAATGATAGCAACTCCAAGATTACATTCTTCCTTGCACAAACATAATTAGCAGATAGGCACAAACCGCAGCTGCTCCTCCCGGTTTGGAGATGTCCCTGCTGTCCATCTTTTGGCATTTTCCTGTGAGCCTTGCCAGAAAGTTCTGTCCAGACACATAAGGCTGTATTCAGACAGACTAGAAAGGGTAAAAGGACAGCCAGAGTCCAGGAGGCTTAGATGACCGCTCACACCTAACTACGTGAAAGTGAGGCCAAGCTACAATTCCGGCAGTAATGCTCCATTCCTCCTTGATAATAATGGAATTAAGTTGCTTGGGGCCATGTAATTCAATCCATTTGGGCTGCTGTCAGGAGCACGGAGGCTAAAAGGCAAATATGCACCGTTCCCGGCTCTAGAGGCTGGGAATCTAAGATTAGGTCTTAGGTCTTAGTAGATGAGAGAACACATACCTTCCCAGCCCACAGATAGGTCTCTCACTCTGTCCTCACATGGCAAAAGGGGGCTCTCTGGAGGGATTTTTGTTTGTTTGATAATAGCACTGTAGTGGTTATTTTAATCATTATCATAGCAGGAAGCAACCTAAGGAAGGGGCTGGAGAGATGTCTTTGTGGTTAAGAGTGCTGACTGATCTTTCAGAGTTTAGTTCCCTCTACATATTTACAACCATCAGCTCCCAGGGAATCTGATGCCCTCTTCTGGCCTCAATGGGTGCCTACACACACACACACACACACACACACACACACACCCTACATAAATACACACACACTACATAAATAAATATTTTTTAAATAATTTATATAACTTTGTTTTATGTGCATTGGTAATAAGGTGTCAGATCCCCTGGAACTGGAGTCACAGACAGTTGTGAGCTGCTGTGTGGGTGCTGGGAATTGAACTTAGGTCCTCTGGAAGAGCATCCAGTGCTCTTAACTGCTGAGCCATCTCTCCAGTCCCAATAAATTATTTTTTAATAAAGCAACTTAAAGGAGGAAGGATTTATTTTGAATAACAGATGGAGAGAACATCTACCATGGCTGGAAGATGTGGGGTGAGCAACTCTGGCAGCTGGACTGTGTGGCAGCTTGTTCACATCTTAGCAGACCACAGAGCAGAGAGAACTTGATCTGGAACCACAGCTGGGCTGTAATCCATGGGGCCCACCCTCAGGGACTCACTTGCTCCAGCAGGGCCCTACCTCCCTAACACTCCACCACCTCCTAAAACGGCTCCACCTGCCAGTGGCTAACTGTAAAAATACATGCGCTGATAGGGGACATTTTATAGTCACACCATAACAGACATTAACACCTTCATGAACCCTCTTAGTAGCACTTCCCATTCAAAGGCCTCATTTCCTAATCCTCTACAGTGGGAGCTGGGATTTTACCGTGTGAATTGGGGGGAAACACAAGTATCTAAAGATCTCTAGCAAAATGTTAGATGAGCGTGGTCTGGTCTCAATCCTTGCCAAGAGACTTTGATGTTTCCCTGCTGCAGAAAGCACTGGAAACTTCTGGTAGAAAGGTTTAAATATAGAGCTGTTGAGGCTGGTGAGCTGCCTCACTGGGTAAAAGAACTTTCCACACCATGCCAACAACCTGCTCCCCAGAACTCACATAAGAACAAGCCAAATGTAGTGGCACATACTTGTAATCCTGGTGCTCTCTGGGGGCAGAGAGAGGAGAATCACTCCAAAGCTTGTGGTCCAGTGCATCAGTTTTCTTTTGCTGTGAGAAAACATCATAGCCAAAAATGACTCATAGAAGAAAGAGTTTATTTTGGCTTGAGTCCATCATGGTAAGGTAGGCATGGCAGTGTGACGCTGAGAGATCACATCGCAACCAGTCACAGAAAGCAGAGAGAGAGCTATAAGTGGAGCAAGACCATACACTCTCAAAGCCCAGCCCTGGTGACATTCTCTCTCCAATAAGGCTATACTTCCTAAAGGTTCCATAATGTCCCCAAACAGAAGCACCACCTAGGGACCCAATCTTCAAATATATAACCTCTGAGGGACAGTTCTCATTCAGATCATCAGAAGCAGCTAACTTGGCGTATGCAGAAGGGCAGAAACAAGAGAGCTCCCTTCCTCAAGCACGGTGGAAGGAGAGGCCTGAGTCCCAAGAGTTGACCTCTGACCTTCACATAAACGCTGTGGCACATACTCTCTCTCTCTCTCTCTGACTCTATACCTGCCTGCCTGCTGCCATACTCCCTGCCACAATGGTCATGGACTCACCCTCTGAAACTGTAAGCCCCCAATAAACTCTTTCTTCCATAAGATGCCTTGGCGATGTAACTGTAACTAAGATGACTCCATACCTGGCTAATTATCCTTAAAAAGACTATTAGATTGCAGTTCCCGCCTCTTTGCATCTTTACCTACCAAATGCCAGTAGTATATTCCTTCTCTCCATTTACAACAACCAAAAATAGTCGTAAATATTGTCAAATATCCCCTTAAGGCAGGGGTGACAGGCAAAGTTGCCTCCAGTTGAGAACCATTCTTATAAAATGGCGCTCATTTTGTGGGGTTCCTCATTTCTGGCTGGTGAACAAGAGCATTACACATTCTATTTGCCCTCCTTTGTTTCTGTCACTGGATAAAACACTGGCTAAAGCAACAACTTCTGGAGGAAAAGGTTTATTTATCTTGCCTTCCCACATCATAGTCTGTCATCAACAGAAGTCAGGGCAGGAACTCAAAGCAGGAACATAGAGGCAGGAACTGGAGCAGAGACCATGGAGGAGTCCTGCCTACCAGCTTGCTCTCTATGGCTTGCTCAGCTGCTTTATTATACCACCCAGAACCACATGCCCAGGGGAGACCCACAGTGGCTTTACACCCACAGTGGGCTAGACCCTCCCAAATCAACCATTAACTGGGAAAAGGTGGTCCCTCTTCCCAGGCTACCCTAGTTTTATCAAGTTGATGAAACTAACCTGCATACCACTCCATCACTCCATGCTTAAAAAGTCAAGTTCTGTGGAGCTCAAAGATAAAAGAACTTGCTGTGTATTGCTGGTGACCTAAGTTTAAGCCAGAGAATCCACATAACGAGAGAAAAGCAACTCCACAACTGTGACATGTGCATACCCACACTGAATCATTCATGTGCACTCACATGTACACACACACACACGCACACACACACACACACAAACACACACGCACACACTAAATAAATAAGTCTAATCCTGGTGAGCAATCCATATAACTTTTTTGTAACTTGAAAGTTCTTCATATCTAAACTGCTGTGCCTTCCTCATTACCTAGACAGGTTGGCCATGGCCTTAAAATTTACAAACTGTAAAGACAAGCCATCATGAGTTAGGGACCCTTTGCACTCCAAGTTTCCAGGGGGTCAAAGGGAGCTGGGGCTTTGGATGACGTCACTTCCTCACCTGCCATCTTCTCTTTCCATCTGGTTCTCTCCACTTCCTGATTCTTCTCATCCTAAATGAATCACGCTCAAAGCCGGCCCTCACAGTTAACTTAGAGGAAACACAAACAGAGATATTTCTATTCACCAATAAGCCCACGAGGGAAATGTGACCAGCGTGTATCATACTCATGGGACTGGACCACAAAGCCAACCCAAGAAGACGCGGTTTAGTGTTAAGCCAGTGGAAGTGTCCATATGAGCTCGAGGTTTTAAACCATCTCTCCATTTGCTTTCAGGTTCTCTAAGTCAGGCCGGAGCCAGAAAAGGGGTCATCGGCAGCTCAGAAAGAGCAGTCCAGAGGAAGAAGATTCTGGGGCCAGACGAAAGAACTTAACTATTTAAAGTGTAGACTGAAACCCATGCTGAGAGAAGAAAACCATGCTTGGGATCAAGGGCCTGGGGGGCACAAACATTGGGAGTTGAGGACACCCCCGCACCTGAGCCCAGACTAAGAACCCTGATTAGCATCCAGCAGACCTGGAAACCCAGTCTTCTCACTCCAAGGTCAACGCTGTTCCTGAAAGGTCCATTTGTTTTCTCTCCTGTGTGGCTTTGTGGCATTGTATTAGCACACTCATGTCTGATTTCCCTCAGTACATTAAATTCGAGACACTGAGAGCCAAGACCTGGAGGTCTTGATGGTGCTTGGCTCAGGCCCTCGAGGCACACATTTGGTGAGGGATGACTGACTGAGCGTTGTTCTTCCTGTCTCCATGTTTCTAAGGTATATGTGAAGCTTCAGTCAGAGCCTCACAGATGCTGTCTAGGCTTCTGTAATGGATGGACAACTAGAAATAGATTCTGGATGGTCTGTGTCAAAGCAGCACCATGAAAAGATGCTTCATCTTGCATGGACACCTTGGACAGGGGGGATTTCTCTTATAAGGAACCTGGAACTTCTTGGTAACCAGATGTACTGAATCCTTCAGGAAATTCTGGAACAGGGAATGGTTCCTCTACACAGCTTGGAGACAAAAAAGATGCACTATTGCTGTCCTCATATGACGCCTTTAACACAGTGGTTGCTTTAGAAAGCTCATGTGACCAGATGAGTACATCCTCAGGACACACGACAGGGCATGGCCCAGTGAAGAGAAAGGGCAAGCTTTAGGTTTTATGCAATGAGCCTGACTTTGGGCTGAGACTCAACTCCTTGCCTCTGTCTGCAGGGCAGGCTGCTAGCCGCACACCTTATCCACTTCACCATCCTCAAACATATACAAGCATTCCTGGTGAGAAAGAAGGGACAGTGGAGAATGACTATATAATAGGCAGTCTTTCATGAAAGCCATGGGAGATCTGATTTTAGAAGTCAGAACCATGGTTTTCGTTCTCAGCTACACTCCGGGAAAAGCAGATAAAAAGTTTAAGCGATCAATACTCAGTCAAGTATGACCACAAAGATAGTTAAGCACCTGTCTCGTTATCTTCAGAGAAGAAGAGGTCATAGAAGTATGTGCCCAGAATGGAACTGGCACAAAACGGTAAGTGCTTGTGATGGCTAATTTTGGTTGTGAACTTGATTAGATCTGGAATCAGGGAAGAGGCAAGCTGCTGGGCACATGGGTGATAAGTTTCTTGATCACTTTCACTGAAGTGGAAAGACCTGCCCTAACTGGGGGCAGCACCTTGCCTTGGCAGCTAGACACTAAGTGTCAGAGAGAAAAGCTTTTATCTTTCTGTCTGCTTGATTTTGCATCTTGCTGGCAAGTTCATCTTATGTATGAGTTGGTCCACATCATTGCTGCTGCTACTCTGTTCCTTTGCTGACATCAGAACCCAGCTCTAATGGCTTCTAACGAAGGCCTAAGACGGTGACTCTTCAGGAATCCTCTAGGCTTTCAGTACTGCTGAGACATCCAGACTCATGAACTGAGCAGCCATCCAGGTTCTCAGCCTCACTAGTATAAAGATTGTTAGACTACCCAGCTCGTATTGTGTAATCCAACCTAATAAATCCTTTCTAATATATCTTTATTCTATAAGTTCTGTTCCTCTAGAGAACTCTGACTAATCCTGAATGTGTAATGCTGAATGAAGAGGTGAAGGAGCAAACATAAGCATGGTCTGAGTGGGGAAAGATCAGGGAGCTGTGGATTGTACATCACAGAATATCTAGGTCTTATAAATGATTGACAGCCAGGCTGGGGACTACTAAATTGTCCAGGTCACCATTTTTTTCCTGTATGTGTTGTGTGGATCTGGAGAAGGTGGAAAAGGAAGCACACTGGATGCATAATCACAGGACAACAGGGAAATTCATTTCGTGTCCCTAGTGAAGTTAACTCCTAACACATGTTCTTGCAAGCCTGAAAAATACACAGAACTTTCATCTGAACAATTGTCATGTCAAAACAGCCATTAAAGAGACAAAACAGTCAGTAAACATCTACATTTGAAGCCTTGTGGCATCAGTATGACAATCCTGGACAAACCCAGCTGGCAGGTTTGATCATTAGAGGATCTAGGAGAAGGCTTTGAGGCTGGGACCTTGGGGATCTGCGTGACAATGACAACTCAGGACTTGACCCAGGTGGCCAACAAGAACATCCAAGAACACCACCCCAAAGAAAATCCAAGACAGGGAATGTAGCATAGCAGTAATGTCCTCACGTGGAAGAGAGATTAGGCTAAGTTTTCAGGATCTCTATTGAAGTAGAAGTTACGAGAAGACCGCTTTGAAGTCAAAGGAACTATTAAATTAATAGTACATTTTAAGGGACTATTGGATACCAGGCACTGGTAATTTTAAAGAACACAGAAGACACAATTTTCAGACAAGGCAGCAAGGATTCAGAGAGGCTGGGTTGTATTCTCAAGATAGGAAGCAAAGATAGCATTGGAATTTCAGTTGACTCTGAAGACAGACTGGGCCCTGCTCAAGGCTGCCACTCACCATTGCACATTTGTTCAAAGCACAAAGCCTCCTTAAGTGTCTTTGCAGGAAGAAGCATGATGTATTCTTTACACAAAGATCTTTCTTTTAACTAAACCATGCAGTGGGGTTACATGTACCTCAAAGGATCACCTTTTCTGTTTCTTCTGAGGATTGAACCTATGGCCTTGCACATGATTGGGAAGTGTTCTACCATGGAACTGTCTTCTTGGTCCCCTTGTCCATGTAAATGGATCTATGACTTTTGCTACATTGCTTTTGTGTTTCTGATAGAACGAATTCCAACAGTGGAGGAAGATGAGAGTTCCTTCAACACTGGAAGGAAGTGCTGGAGCTGGAGAATGCCCAGTTGGCATCCTTATTGTAATTGGAGCATTCTCCAGCATTCCTCAATGGCTCCCTGTCTTTTCAAGGTCCTGCATGTTGTGACCATTACTTTCCTCCATTTTTCTAGATGATCTAGGCCTTCTCTGTCTATTTCTCCTCCAAAGTCTACATTCCCTCTCTACTTTATTTTATTTATTTTATTTCTTCCAGACACCCCCACCCAATGAGTCTTACTGGCCCTTTAAGCCAAAGACCTAAATGTATTTCTTTAGAGTCGCCTTTGTTAACCTGGCCCAGGTTGATGTTCCACATCTGGTTTAGGTCCAGGTAGGCCCTATAAAAACACAAGAGGCATTCTACTCTGGGGGACATTGTTGGGTTTCACACAAAGAGACATAGAGGTAACTCAGGGATCAGCAGAATAGAGTTGCCAATCCTAGAACTAGGAAACAAAGGGGAATGGGGATGTTTCCAGAACAGGGGAGCTCCTAGATCCTGCTGGTACATCCGAAGAAGCAGCACAGGGCTGGGGGTTGGGATGGGAGCCTTAGGCTGCTCTAGGCAGAGTGGGTGCTCAGGCATCTAAGAAGGGACACACCGGGTGCAGGGAGGTTGGCAAGAACAAGAGGAGACAGAAAGTGGCTCCTCTCTCCATCTGCCTTCCTCGTGTCGCCTGTCAGCGGAAGAACCTAACAAGACAGCTGTTGTCTAGAAGTGGCGTTTCCAGAGTCCTACCCCCAGTGTTCCAGAGCCAAGGGTAGAACAGATGTTGTGCTATCCTTCTCCGTAGCCCATACTGCTGGTGCAGAGTGTTGATCACAGCCATAACTGAATTTTTTTGTGATGATTTAATAGTCATCTCTTTCCACCACCAGGAACGTCCAAGCTGCAGGCTCCATGCATCCCAGTTGTAAGACTGTGGTCCAGCACCTTGGAAGATGGCAATGTCCTCTGGGAACATCAAGTCTGAGCGCCACCGAGTCAGACTGTAAGTTCAGTGATGGCAAGGCCGCACCGACTTACCACACTGCTGTCTTCATGCACAGCAGACACATCTGGAGCATAGAGAATCCTCATTAGTTGTTCACTAGAATAGGTTCACAAGAGAAGTGGTATTCATGAGATAGTAGAACAAGAACTGAAAATTTTTAATATTTATTTATTTATGTACAGAGGGGCAGATGTCTCTGGATAACTGACCTGGGTGCTGGATCCCTGGAAGCTGGAATTACAAGCATTTGTGAGCCTCCAGCCATGACCACTGGGATGTGAACTCAGGTCTTCTGGAAGAGCAAGGACGTATTCTTAATCTCTGAGCCACTTCTCCAGCCTCAAGTACTGGGATTCTCCTGTAAGGGATTTGTTGACAAAGGCCTTTCAGGATGAAGGGAGCAAGAGAGGCCAGCCCAGGTGCCGGGATGAGATGTGGGAAGATGGCTCAGGGGGAAAGTGTTTGCTCTGCAAACCTGAACTAAGTTCAGATAAAAGCTGGGCATGGCCGGTCTGTGATCCTAGCACTAGGCAGGGCAGAGAGACACAGGAGGATTCCTAGGGCCTGCTGGCTAGCCAGTCCAGGAAAAATAGCAAGTTCCAGGTTCCATGGGAGAGCCAGTCGCAAAAAGTAAAGTGAAGAGTGATAGGGAAAAAAATAAATAAAACCCTGACATTAACACACAGAAAGACACAGTGACAGAGAGAGTGGGAGAGCACAGTACTAGCAAGGGATGAGCTACAGACAGAGTTGTAAGTTGACAGACTTACCTCAGCCTGGTCCCACGGGGCCCTTGAACCATGAGCGATCCCCTAGGCTACTTCCTTCGGGTCTTCTGTCAGGCACTGGCTGCCGTGGAGACACCTCAGGACGAAAGGAATTCATGCAACCTCCCTAGAGAGATGGCTCCACAGAAGAGATAGCTGTGGGAATCAGCAGTCACTACCCACAGCATAGGATATGGTACACCCACCTGTGCAGAGGATACTGGGTGTTGAGGCAAAACACGTCCTCAGTCAAGCACGGCATCCCTGCTACAAGGGGAGCTGTGGCCGAGGCTCCCAGGTCTTTCTATGATCCTAGGTTTCTTCTGCCACACTCATTTAAGGCAGAGTGGATTCCTGTCATCTTGTGGGGATCTTTACCAGACATGACAGAAGCTAAAATGTTAATTGCCTGCATCCCTGGGTAGCCTGGGCCTTGGCATGTTTTTTGGAGCCAGGAGCAACCACAGGCATGGCCTCCACACCCCAGGGGCCCCAAAATGGCAGATTCCATCCCCACATGCTCTCCTCTGTGGAAGAAAGACAGGCCCCTCACTCCTTCCCTAGCTGCCCTGCAGGTGCCCACTCAGTGGTGGCCTGGCAGCCTGCACCGAAGAATGTCACTCTGGCCTGAGGCCCAGCCTCAGACAAAAGCCCTTTTGGAGCTAAGCCTACATCCTCTGGCTGACAGGACCCTCCCCCATCACCAACCAGGGAGGGCAGCTAAATTCATCTCCCTCCAACTGATGCTTCCCACAGGGCAAGGCCACCTCCCTTCTCGGGAAGCAAAAGGCATCTGAACCCTTGCTGGCTGCCCTTGGCTCTCAGACAAATAGCTGCCTGTCCTCACCCAGAACTGGAGAGGATGAACAGACACCATCGCCCCAGACCAGGGCAGGGAGGCATCCACACACACGTGTGCACAGGGAGCTGGGAGGAGGGGGCCCAAGCCCCCAGAACAAAGGACAAAGCCCGAGCCCCAAGCAAACCTTCACACCCAACCCTGCCTCTGCCTGGGAGTTAGGAGTCACACTGCCTTGAGTTTGAATTTCTGCTTTGCTGTCAGTAGCAGCCACTGGGCAGGTCCTGCTCTGAAGTCCTCACCACTTTTCCATGAAGAGAATACCATGTGATTACCTGTTTTGAAGATTAAAATGATCTGAGGGCCTCATGTACTGCCTGGCACCCTCACCCACCACAACTCAGTCTTCTAACACACTCCCCGTCCCAACGCACAACTGAAGTCCTCAGGCCCTTAAACCTCCAATTTGCAAATGAATGGGTCTGGTAAACTCCTTCAGTTTTGTTTCCCTGGAAAACATTACTAGAATTCTTCCCTGGCCTTAAAACTGGTGCCCAAGAGACCTCCTCCAAGGTTGATCCCAAACCAGCATCTCCTGTAAACATGGCCTTTGTTGTTTGAGATGCTAACAATTACTGCGGCTCTCTTTGTTTGGTGTCTTTTGGCTGACTGTCAGCTCATGAGGAACTGTCTGTACTGAAGCCAATTTGAATTGATTTTGCAAGTGAAATTTCAAGGGACAATGTGCCAGGTGTCTCAGAGAGCTAGGGGTCTGGTGGAGTCTCTGTCGTCTGCTCACAAGAGCCCTAACTCCTGTGTAGATGGTGACAGACTTATTTTCACATTTGGTATTTCATTCCCTCTTCACAATGATGGCCTGAGGTTGGTCTTGATCTGCCCACTGTGCAATTATCCCATTCACAAGTAAGAAAAATAGGAGCTTAAGTGATGTCTGGAGGGCGGTATATGCAGCACCTGCTTGCTGCTCTGGCAGTGGGATCTATGCTTTTGTTTAGGAAGCTTTATTTCAGCAATTTACGGTTTACTGAGCATCTATTATGCTCAATGATCTCTTTTTGGGGTCCGTAAGTCAACTCACAACATTGATCTTCAGTAACATAGAAGATTCCTGTTTGGGAATTTTCCTGATGGTTATGAATCATGACTAGCTTAAGACTTCTGAAATATTACATGAAAGGAAATGTTAGAATTCCTAGCCACTCCCCCAGCTACATGACCGCACATGAGCGCTGGCAAGATGCTTAGTCATCCCAGGGCCTCACGTCCTAGGTAATCCCTGTGCTGCATGATCCTGTAATTTGCACCCAGTGTGATCGCAGCATGATTACATAATCTCCGCACATGCATGGCGTAGCTATATAAACCCGTGTGCGCATGTGCAGGGGGACCTATAAAAGCAGGTTCCACCTATTCCTCCCCCATCTTCCTGCATGGTTATTCCATAGGCCTATGTGTCACTTCTCCTAGCCACTTCTCCACTTACATGACCACACATGTACAGTTCAGTAGCCAAGTAAGGGGGCTTACATCATACATGATCACATAATCTGGGCATGTGAGGGGTAGCTCCGTTTAAGCCCATATGCGCATGTGCAGGGGAATCCATAAGAAGCAGGACACAGACCCCTCCCCTTTCTCTTTTTCTCCTCCTTCTCCTCCTTCCTCTCTCTCTCTCTCTCTCTCTCTCTCTCTCTCTCTCTCTCTCTCTCTCTCTGCACGTGTCTTCCACAGGCCTGGTCACGCTATCTTCTATCCCTCTCCTCTTCTTTCTAATAAAACTTGTGATCGTGAGTTTTTGTCAGGCCTCATGACCTTTCCTCACAGAGTAAAAGCGCCGCATTAAAACCAACACGATGCACACCCTTTCTGTTCCCTTCCCTTAATTAACTCTTAGAGTGGGTTTTGTTGTACCTCGTGGCTTTCCTCACACAGTAAACAGCACCAGTTATTAAATAACAGGAATGCCATTATTAGAGCCCTAGAAGTATAACATGACAGGAACACCATTATTACAGCCCCAATTTGTAAGTGCTCAGCTCCATGAACAGTGGTCCAGCCACAGTTCATCACCAGGACCAAGAATCAGAGCCATGCCCTTTTCTGAATGGACACCTGCTGTGAGTGTTGAAAAGCAACTTGGAGCAAGGAGAGGGTGGTGAGGCAGTGGAGGTGTATATATCATAGGGCGTATCATGCTGTGTGGTTTATACACCTGCCTCTCCAACTATGAGGCGTCCACTATGCTGTAGACTCCCAACTCCCACACTCCTCACTATGACCTTATTTGGAAAGATGATCATTGTGGATATAATCAAATTAAATAAAGTCATAGTGAATTTATCTGGAGCCTAAATCCAATAGCTGGTATCTTTATGAGAGGAAGGGGGATTGGTGAGGCTGATTTTTGGGAAAGGAGGCCATTTGACACCAGAAGAGAGAAGAGTAACACAACTGCAAGCCAAGGGTCATCTAGAGTGACAAGGAAAGGAGTCCCCCTTTGGGCCATGCTGTGGGATGTCTTTCTCTATGGTATGAATATATGTTGTTTCCATTGGTTAATAAATAAGCCGCTTTGGCCCATAGCAAGGCAGCTTAGAGGCAGGTGAGAAATCCAAGGAGAGAGACAGGAAAGAGAAAGGCAGAGTCTAGAAAGATGCCAACCTGCTGCCCAAGGAGCAACATACCAACAGACCAGTAAAGCCACAGAACACATGGCAAAGCATAGATTAATAGAAATGGGTTAATTTAAGTAATAAAAGCTAGCTAGCATGAAGCCTGTCATAGGCCATATAATTGGTAATTAATATTAAGCCTCTGAATGATTATTTTATAAGCGGCTGAGGGATTGTGGGGCCAGGTGGGACCAGAGAAACTTCCAGCTACAGGGCCAGAAGGAATTAATCCTGCTGACACCTTGATTCTGACTCCTGGGCTCCTCAGCTATGAGATAATCACGTTTTGCTTTCAGCTACCCAGGCTGTGATTCCAAGAGGGATTATGTTGGGATCCTCACGTGGCATCTTGGTAGAAGGTAGAGAATGTTCCCAAGTGTGGTTCTAACTTAATTGTTTGGCAGCCTGCTTATTTGGGGTCATCTTTCTGACTTTCTGGGCCAAATGTCTTAGTCAGCGTTCCCTGAACAGAGAAATCGTGAGCAGAATCTGGGGGCAGACCACAGGGAAGAAACACAGGGAAGAACGCAGGGGGATGACTGAATAGTGTCTGCATCCATTTCTCTTGGCTAGTAATTTTTTTTAAAGCATTAATAACCTTTTTGCTAAAATCCCAATTCTCATTACATAAATAACTTGGACTCATTTTATAAAAAATAGGAAACACAAGAAAACAAATGAAATAAATAAAAGCAACCTTTCTTCCACACCCAGACAGCCGCCATTAGTGTTTTTGTGTGCTCTTTGAGTGTGTATACACTTTCTGAAGGGACACTAGCCCACTTGAGCCTGTGGCTCTGGCAGGCCTTGTCCTTCTCTCCATTTCTTCTGCCTTGCTAAAAACTGTTAGATTGCATCCCTAAAGCTAGCCACTGAGGTCCATTCCCTTATTTGGCCACTTCCTCCTCCTGAGTCTGACTGCCAAGGTCCAGCAATCAGAAGGCCCCTTAGGCTCACCTAATTAACATGCCCAATCAAAATTAAACGCCTCAACCTAACTTGGGGTTTCCCCTTTTACCTTTATAGACCACCATTTCCCTATGTGCCACACCCGTCTCCCCTCTATCCAGAGGCAGGCCTTTGTCCCCCGGTGACAAATACCCCTGTCCCCTTCCCCTCTCCCTCATCCTCTGTCCCCTCTGCCACCGCATCCTAGCCCATCCCAACACAGACCTCCCCCTTTTCTCTTCTTAAGAATGACACCTGCAAGGTCATCTGCTGCTGTTTTCTGGCAGAGTCAGAAAGCACCCACTTTAACTTTGCTTCCCCACTTAATAAAGGGTGTGGTTTGTGCCTAATCCGGGGTCTGGAAGGGATCCCCATTGTGCCGGAATCCCCTTCACTTTCTTTCTCAAGACATCGAAGTTCCACCTTACTTGTGGACATGTTTCCTTTTGCTCTTCTTTGATAAGGGCGGATTTTCAGGAACAGGTTTGAGACCCGTCCTGGTGTCTCCCCATATTCCACACTTCCACTTCGTGTTTCTCAGCCGGGGCCAGTGGGCGGCCAAGTCTCCAACCAAGAGTCCGCGTTCTCTCCGGCTGAGTTCATCTGGAGGACCTGGAGTCAGACACAAGCAGCGTAGGGGTGAAAGAGAATTTTCCCGAAGTTTCTTTAGTGTGGTTGATGCTTTCCCGAGTTGAGTTCCTTCAAGTCATAATCATCAGATGTTAGTGCAAAGACCTTGCTTCAGTATGTTCCTGCACACCTCAGGAACCCACACCCTTTCTTCTCCGGAGTCACACCCCTCCCTGTCTGTCTGATATATGTCATGGAGTACTGCATTAGATGTTCCTGTTATTCCTCCAGCCCCCTCTGGTTCTGGATCCCAGCGGGCTTACCTGTCAGGCGTGTGTACATCGAAGCGCAAGCCGGCCCTCTGCCTTCTGACTGGGTTTGGCATCATCAGGTGATTCAGAGGTAGTAGAAAGAGAAGAAAGAGCACTGTCCCCCATGTTCCCTCACTGGCGAGGAGGAAGCCCTCTGAAGGGCACCTGCATTCCCGCCTCCCCCTTAACCTCATGAGGAATGGGGTCTCCAGGTGGCTCTCCATTGAATCCTGCCCTGCCAGTCATGGGCACAGGTAGGTCCCCTGACTGTGGTAGCTGTAGGCTTCTTCCTCTCCTCATCAAACGCTCTGCCTAGTCCTGCTTACACCTTTGTAATTGGCCTTTTTTTTTTTTTAAGTTAATTCTTCAGGTATGTAATTTTATGCTCATCTTTTTCCTTCCTGGGCTGTGAGAGATATAGATATCACACATGGATGTCCTTATAATGCAATGAATATCCCTCTGTGGGTGTGCTATGTTTAAAAACAAATGGATTATACTGTCCTCCATATAAGATCCTGCTTCCTGATTATACCCTACACCCTATTTCTATGGTTGGCATTGCTATGGGGGAGGGGAGGGGCCATTCAAGACAGGGTAGCCCTGGCTGTCCTGGAACTCATTATATAGACCAGACTCAGAGGCCCACCTGCCTCTTTGCCTACTGAGTGATGGGATTAAAGGTATGTACCACCACTGCCCAGCAAGATTCCCCCTTTTTGGATATCATACCCAATGCCAAGGAAATTAGAGTTTTATAAGCTCTTTAATCCCTTTTTTTTTTTTAAATTTTTATCTTTGGGCCTGAGTTCTGAATGTATACTCAGGACAGTAATATCACAAGCAAACCATGCTGCAGGCCCACGTTCCTCAATTCAACAGAATGACCCTAAGTTCATAAGAGGTGCCTTTATGCTGTTATACTTTGAGTCAGAAATACGCCCCCCCCAATGGCTCTTATTTTGAATACCTGGTCCCCAGCCAGGGTGCTATTTGTGGGGAGGTGGTGGGACCTTGAGACAATGTATCCTGACCTCGAGAAGTAGGCCACTCACGAGAGATGGGCACTGAAGGCTACAGCCTGCCCTGCTTCCAGCCCCATGCCAGCTCCTTGATCACCAAGGTAAGAGGGACCTCTGCCACATGTCCATCTCCATCAGGGCCACAGCACCATCATGCACTAACATCTGAACCTGTGAACCCAAAGAGCTCTCTCTGCCCAAACTTGCTCTTTTGAGTCCTTTGATACACAAATGAAAAGTTTCTCCGTGGCTTTTTTTTTTTACACTACTAGAATCATGGACTGCATCATAAAATACACAGCAAGAATCAATCGTATAGGCTACCAATGACAGAACACTGCATACGGGCTATGTCTCTCCTAGGCCTCATTGGACCTTCAGCACATCCGACAGTATGTGCAGCCAGCTTGGACCAGCTTGGACTAGCTTGCAAGAGCTGCTTATTAAATTTTCAAGAACTTTGCAAGCCAGTTATGAACAGCAGTTATTAAAAACTATATTATGTAAGCTCTCAATTAAATAAATGACATTAACAAAAAACAAATGCAATGAAAGCCCATCAGTTCCTAATTACTTCGCTGCCCTGAACTGTTATCTAGGCTCAGGTAATGTCTTATCTGTGCAGTGGGGATGCTGGATAACGATGCACGCTCTTCCCAACTCCACCTTCAGAGACACGGCCAGGCTGCCTCAAAACGGGCTGCAGTGGGAGCATTTGCTCGGTGGAAATGAGCAGGCGCCGCAAATTGAGCTCTGCCCCAAGAGTCAATGTCAAATACTGATCGCTTGATCCTCACACCATCCCTACAGACTGACACTTCCCTATTTGGTGGAGTTTGGAAGAGAGAAATATTGCAAACCTCAGAGCTAACCAGGAAGCCAAAGGTAGGGAGCAACTCTTTTTTTTTTTTTTTTCTTCTGATTTTTTGAGACAGGGTTTCTCTGTGTAGCTTTGCGCCTTTCCTGGAACTCCCTCGGTAGCCCAGGCTGGCCTCGAACTCACAGAGATCCGCCTGCCTCTGCCTCCTGAGTGCTGGGATTACAGGCGTGCGCCACCACCGCCTGGCGAGAACAACTCTTAACTCACTACACTCCTGAAAAGATACAGGATACCGACACTCATGTCAATCCCTCAAGGGACCGTTGGGATTAAGAACTGATCTCCAGAGTGACTCTGTTTGTAGGAAGTAGAACCTCCTAGATGTGAGACCTCTTAGGCGGTTCTTAGATCATTGGTGGGGAGGGCATGTGTGGTAGTTCTCATATGACTCTCTGGGTGTTATCATGTGACTCCTCGGGAGAAGGCTATTGTTAAAAAGTAAACCTGGCCTAAACCCGCCATTTCTCTCTGCTCTGGTTCCGGAAATGCCTGCTTGCCACTCCATGAGTTCCAGCTAGATGTGCCGTCCCTTCCCAGTCTACTACCAGATACTACACCCACAATGCTGACACTTGGGTTTTGAACTTCTAAAACTGTGAACTAAGGTAGCTTTTTCTCTTCACAAAGTTATCTGTCTCGGGACAGTGATGAGACACCCACAAATCCACCTGCACAGAGGTACCATAGAATAATCATTGCACAGACAGTGGGGTGTGGTTCTTCTCATCCTGTGCAGACAGTAGGGCATGGAGACAAGAAAATTCAGCACAGAGTGGCAGTCGATGTTATTTGTCCAAAATTACATAATTATGAAGGAGAAAGACAGTGGGTTGGAGCCAACACTTCCGGTCCCACAGCCAACACACTTATCCACATTCAGATCCTCTTAGAAAGTGGAACAGCCAGTTCAGAGGTAGCTGTCATCTCTGCCGTCTCCACGTCCAAGTCTCAGTCTACCTCCCCCATCTTGCTCGCCACAGGACAGTTTAGCTCCTGGTCCCCCAAGACTTACTTGGTTCCCCTCTTTCTGCTTTGGTTTTCTCATTTCCACCTCATAGTTCCCAAATTTGCATGTCCTCAATGTAAGGACTTGCCCGGGCTGATAGAATGACTGTGTTCCAGAACACGCCAGCTTCCCAGGAGATAGCATCTGACTGGAGCAGCTTGGGTTACTCAGCTGCTCTAGCTCAATGAACAAGCCCAGCAAGGTTGCTAGGCACATGTCCATGGGGACAAGATGAGACACTCAGAGGGTGTGGACGGCAGCACCCCAAATGGGCCTCCAGCCTTCCTCTTGGGCACCTAGCTGGTGGGACACTGGGATGCAAGCAAGTAGCAAGTACACAATTCACCACTCTCTGGGTCTCAGAATGGACACCACATATACTTACTCACTGAACAGAGTTAACACTTCAAAGTGTATTTCATCATCATCATCATCATCATCATCATCATCATCGTCATAATCAATCATCACCATCATCGCCACCACCTTCCTTTACTAAGAGAGATCCAAGGCGCAGAGAGGTTTAGAAACTTGTCAGTGATCAGCAATCATTCCTCAGCATCCACGGAGGATGAGTTCCAGTTCATGCTGAGATACCCAATCCCTGGTACTCAGGATCCTCACCATCACCAGATTAGTTATCCTCTTGGTTCGAACGTTGTACAAATCATCATCGTACCACACACACACACACACACAAAATTAAAATAAAATAAAACTTCTTGCTGCTGGTCTTGGGGGGAGGTTGAGGCAGGAGGATTGTAATTTCAAGGCCAGCCTGGGCTACATTGTGAGACTCCATCTCCCCAAAGCAACAAAACAAACAAAATCCCAATGCCTTCAAAGCCAAATCCAAGCATTTTCGGTGGTGTACCCTAAGCTTCTAAAGACCCGCACTGTCCTTTCAAACTCAGAATACCAATTCTCTGTGTCCGTTCTCTGCTCACCCCACCACCTTACTCCCCTCACCATCAGCCCCTTCTCAAGGGGCAAGCTCTGTTCATCCTGTAGGATTCAGCCCAGCTGTCATCCTGGAATGGCATGCTGAGAGCTCACCTCCCTTCCTGCTCCCGGATTTCCTCCACCCTTTCTTCACTTTCCCCTGAGGATTAAATTCTGCCCCCACACATTTGCCTTAATTCTAGCATCTGGGACAGAGCCTGGCACAGAGATCCTCACTAGAAGTTCACTTAACTGATGTGTGTGTGTGTGTGTGTGTGTGTGTGTGTGTGTGTGTGATATTAAATAATATATATTATTTTACCAGTGTGTATGTCACACATATGTCACAGTGAGCATATGAAGGTCAGAAGGCAACTTTCAGGAAAGCCAACTCTCCTTCTGTCTTGTGAGTCCCAGGGATCTTGGTAGCATGCATCTTTACCCATGAGCCACCCCATCAGCCTGTGAGTTTTATTTTTAATCACTAATTATTTTTATTAAAACATCTTGCAAGGCAGTGGTGGCACTCGCCTTTAATTCCCGCATTCAGGAGGCAAGGTAGGCGGATCTCTGTGAGTTAAAGGCCAGCTTGGTCTACAGGGAGAGATCAAGGACAGCTAGAGCTGTTACTCAGAGAAACCCTGTTTCCAAAAACCAAAAGCCAAATAGATAGATAGATAGATAGATAGATAGATAGATAGATAGATAGATAAATCTCCTTGTAATAATTTTTAGAAACAAATAAATAAGCCAGGTGGTGGTGGCACATGCCTTTAATCCCAGTACTCAGGAAGCAGAGCCAGGCAGATCTTTGTGAGTTCGAGGCCAGCCTGGGCTACAGAGTGAGTTCCAGGAAAGGTGCAAAGCTACAGAGAGAAGCCCTGTCTTGAAAAACCAAAAAAAGAAAAAAGAAAGAAACAAACAAACAAATAGCCTGTCGTTGGTGGCACACGCCTTTAATCCCAGCACTCTAGAGGCAGGAGGATCTTTGTGAGTTCAAGGCCAGCCTGGTCTACAGAGCGAGATCCAGGAAAGGTGCAAAGCTACACAGAGAAACCCTGTATCAAAATAAATAAATAAATAAAAATAAAAATAAAAAAGAAACAAATAAATAAAACCAGAAAAATCTTAAGACACTAAAAAAAAAATCACTTGTAATTCTTCAAAACACTTACATGTAGGTTTCTTCCTTGTTTTTCTATGTACAAAAACATCTTAGTGCTGTGGGGGTGCAGTGTGTGTGTGTGTGTGTGTGTGTGTGTGTGTGTGTGTGTGTGTGTGACTACTCCACAACTCTGCTGGCTAAATGACCATCATGACGACCTACTGGCTGGATCTCACTTTTTTTAAGCCAACAGTGGAGCTTAGCAGTGAAGCCCCCTTGAGTTCTCAAAATGAATTCTCCTACCCCCAGCCCATTCCCTTGTTCACAGGAACACCAGCACAGAGTCTCATACATGCGTCAGAGACCCTGCATTTAAGACCAACAAAAAGCTGACACTCTTCAGTAAGACGCCGCCAGCAAAGGGTGTGGAGCTCCCTTCTTGGAAAAGGAAGTTCACGTTTACTTTTCTGGGGCAGGGTTTAAGGAAGGGCCCCCCAGTGGGGCATTTACTGGTGACTGAGCTCAGCATTACTAAGAGTTGGGGTGGAGCAGGGCCTAAGCAAGAACTGGGGAGGTGCAGTGTTGCACTATCCCACCAGCCAAACAGCTGCGTCCTGGAAGTTCAGCTGTGTCTTCTTCCAACAGTTCACCCCCTCTGGGCTTGTTGACTGTGTACATCCCCTCAGAGAGTATCCAGCCACTCACCATGGCTTGTTGCAGGCAGGCATCTCTGCTCTCATTGCACATGGCCTTGGGTAGGAACTAGTAGAGCCCTGGAAGACAAGGAGAGGGGTAAAGAGTACAGTGACAGAGAGCTAATGGTGGAGCCAGGCTTTTCAAAATGCTGGTTTGTCTGAATCTATATCCTTCACTTTTTCCACATGGGTACTGTGCCCTCCCACCCGCCCTGACGAACTCATGCATTGATAAACAGAGCCTGCCATGTCCCAGCCCCCTGCTAACAAAAGCATGCAGCCAATTCAGAAGTACTGGCCACAAATGTAGTAAAATTCACACATGTGCTCAGTCTTTTGAGTGTATACACGCACACGTGCACGCGCGCGCGCGCACACACACACACACAGTTAAAAGAATAAGGAGAAAATAGCTCTGCTCCCAGTCATCAAGAAGGTATAGGATTTCTTTAAGATGGCCTTTGAAGCCTCAGTTTCCTTCTTGACTTCACCTTCTGCAGCTTCCCACATCCTATGGACCACTTTCTCTTTCCCAAACACATCTCTTGGGTCATGTCTCTTCACTATTCTCAGTCTTCCCTCTGTCTGGGATGTCCCTCCCTCCCCAAGGCCCCCGATACCCAGTCAAACCCAGAACCCAGCACAGCCTCCACTCATATTAGAGGATGAATAAATATTTGCTGAATGGATAAATTCAAGTTTCGTTTTCTTTAAGATCAAGATCTCTCTCAGCCGCCCCCCGCCCCCCCACTCTCTCAGCTTGACTTCATAGCCCAGGCAGAAGAATGACTTGTCTCTCATTAAACTGCAAAAGCCTCATGTGGAGGCATGTGGGTGACACAGAGCGTGAGAGGTTGGTAAATGGTACTAAAAGTGAAAAGCAAGTTGGTCCGGATAGGTGTTACTGTCTTTGTTTTAATAATGCCACTTAGGCTCTAAGAATTCCCGGAGGCCTTTTGGGCCAGGCAAGGAGATTGAGCAACATGGGGCTCAGCTGCCCTGGGCCCAAGGCAGCCTCAATCCCTGCCCTGCATCAGAGCTGTCAACCCAGAGCCCTCTTAGGCATTTCCAAACAGCTTTGTTTCACAGATTCTAAATGCAAATTTCCAACATGTCGGAAAGTGGAGTGCATTTTTCTTTCTTTAATGGCACACACACACACACACACACACACACACACACCAAACCAAAACGATGTGGCATATTTGATAACCAATGTGTCCTTAGACTGGAAGGAACACATCACCAGCCATAATTAGAAAAAGGCACAAGTGGTCAGGTTCGCCCTCATTAATAATCAAAGGAATGTAAATGAGGGGAGAACATGGCCTCCCTATTACACGTGACAGAGATCGGATGAATGATGAAAAATGATGTGATTAGAGACAAAAGGAAAGAAATAGACACCTCCTTACAAGATCACTGAAGCACTCCACTTCAGGGAGTTGAGGGAGGTGGTAGGGGGGTGTTTGAAAACTTTTGACACATCAAAAGGACCAAAAATATTCTTGCCCTTTGACCTAATATTCCACTTCAAGGAAGTCATCCTGGACCAAATTCCTGGTTGTACTCAGGTATTCCCTAGCAAGCATCTTCTCAGAAGCCTGGTTGGTAGCAACAGGACTCGGAGCAAACTGTATTTAGTAGCCATTGATTAAATACACAAAGGTGGTTTTATGTAGTTGGACAGTATACAATACTGTTAATAATTACAAGTAATTATAAACATGCATCTGTGTGTGTGTGTGTGTGTGTGTGTGTGTGTGTGCAAGAATGGCCATTTGCAAGACTCCACTTTAACAACAAAACTTAGTCTCATTCTGATTCAATTTTCCCTTTAAAAACAATTCCAGATTGAAAAGCACCATGATGTTAATGAGGAAGACTGGGGTTAATAAAATTGCAGGTGTTCTGTTTTCACAGCCGAGTTACCTTCTAAAAACAGGCCATTTCCAGTGTTATTGCTTTGTTCTTTAAATGAGATTATTTTGAAATAATTTCTAATTATCATAAGTTCTAAGTTTCAAAAACAATGCAAAACAACTCTGCATGTTACCCAGATCTCTGAATTTTATGACATTTATTTATTTACTTGTGGGTCTTGTGTGCACCACAGCATGATGTGGAGGTCAGAAAACAATTTTGGGAGTGGGTTCTCTCTCTCTCTCTCTCTCTCTCTCTCTCTCTCTCTCTCTCTCTCTCTCTCTCTCTCTCTCTCTTTCACACACACACACACACACACACACACACACACACGTGGGTCCAGAGACTGAACTCAGGCCGTCCAGCTTGGCAGCAAGCACCTTTATCCACTGAACCATCTCACGGGCCCTTGGCTCCCAGCTTGGACAGAGCTGTATTCATCATTCCTGCCCCATGCACAGCCCTGCTTTCTCTCTTTATCCGTTTCTGCCTGCGCAGTCTTAGTTTCTGTTGTTGTGATAAAGCACTCTGAACTAAGCAATGTGAGGGAGAAAGGGCTTGTTCTGGCTCACAGACCAAGGATACTTGACTGAGGGACCAGCTCCCTCTTTTGTCTTCAGGGTACTCTTGAGCAGGGAGAAATAAGGAATATGGAGATAGAAATACAAAGAGAGAGACAGTTAGAAAACACAGGATAGCCTGGGGAGGGCCTGGATCAAAACCCACCAGGCTCTTCTGTTGATACTAAAGGGCTTTTAAAGGAATACCAAGGTGTGGAGCAAAAGAGCCCCAGCACAGCCAATTGCTGACCATCCCAGACACCTGGTGACCATGCACATGGTCAAGCCATCCCCTCACGCAGCTCTGCTGTGTAAAGCAAGCTCAGATCTCACTAGGAAGCTTTTGTAGGCTCCCACACTTGATCAGCCAGGCAGCAGAAGCTTGAAGCAGCTGGTTTTATGTGGCATCCACAATCAGGAACAAAGAATGGCAAATGCCAACCCTCAGCTCTCTTTCTCCATGGTCTAGGATCCCCTGCCCAGGGAATCAGTTAACGTAACCAAGATGCCCAGAGGCTCACCTTCCAGACAATTCTAGACTCTGTCCAGTTAACAATTAACAATAACAATCACACAGTTATGTTTATGAGCCATTTGAGATTAAGTTAGTTATATAAAGCATGTCATCTTAGCCTTTAGTATTTAATACAATTCTTTTTATTTTAAATTACATTTGTGTGGGGGTGGTGGTGAGAGGAAAGAGTATATAGTAAAATATAAATTAAATTATATAGTAAAAAATAGAGTTAAGTAAGATTAGAGTTGGTTCTCTCCTACCATGTGTGCCCCCAGGATCCAAGTCAGCAGTCTCGGCAGAAAGCCCTTTATATCCTGAGCCATCTTGAGAGCCAATATGCATTTCTTTCTCTCTCTCTGTCTCTGTCTCTCTCTCTGTCTCTCTCTCTCTCTCTCTCTCTCTCTCTCTCTCTCTCTCTCTTTGTAAAAAGGGTTCCTCTGTGCAGCACTGGCTGTCCTGGATCTCGCTCTGTAGAGCAGGCTAGCCTCCAACTCAGAGATCCACTCGCCTCTGCCTCCCAGGGGCTGGGATTAAAGTCATGCATCACCACTGCCAAGCTCCTGTGTGCATTTCTTAAGAACCACAAGCAAATCTGAGAAACTTAGCATTGATACAATACTCTCATCTAAGCCTTGGTCCCTATTCTGAAACAACTGTGCCCACAGAGCACGGCTTTTGTTGTCTTCATCTGCAAGGATTCGGCAGCCTTTCTTGACACGAATGATTTTCAGAGTCCACCTTCAGCTCAGATGGTGTGATGCTTTCCTCATAGTCCGAATCAGCTCATACATTTGGAGCTAATATCACCTGGGCAACCAAGTCCCCTTCTCAGGGCATCACATCCAGAGACACACATGCCCTTTTGTCCCTCGACAGCCATGCTTTTAACTTTTGTCACCACTAATCATTTGTACTGTGCCTGAGTGTCTACGTGGGAAGCCGCCTACTAGAGTTCAATGATGAATCTTATATCCAATTGTACTGTATAAGGTATATTTACTCCATAGTCTCGTTTCTTTGTTGTTGTTGTTTGTTGTTTTGTTTTTTGTCTTTGTTTTCTGTTTTTTTAAGACAGGGTTTCTGGTTGTCCTGGAACTCGCTCTATAGACCAGGGTGGCCTTGAACTCACAAAGATCAGCCTGCCTCTGCCTCTGGGGTGCTGGGATTTAAGGCGTGCGCCACAACTGCAGGCAGTGGTCTAATTTCTTCTAATGGAATAACCTTTTCATTCCTTCTATGTTTATTAGTTATAAGAAGAAAAATCTCCACATATCTTGGTTTATTTCTAAAGCAGACTCCAGAATCTTATTTTTACACCACAGGCCATAATTCATTGTCATCTAAATTTATCTCCATGCACAAAGTCATTCTAGGTTTGGCCCTGGGGTTCTGCTCAAGCTGGCTTCTGTGCCTTTTTGAAATGTTCCATAATCTCCTTTCCCTTCTGCTTCTCACATTTCTTTGGCATAGCGAGACATTCCAGACTTATCAACCATTTCTCCAAGGGGCCTGGTTGCCTCCGCTGGATAATGCTCCTCAGAAGCCAGGCTTGGGGTTGCATAGGTGCTTCATTTTTCTTCTCGGTTATCTGGGTCTTCTTTTTCAAAATAATCAAACAGGCATGCCTTCATGATACACAAGGATTGTTTTTGCCTTCAAGAGAAGAAAAACAACTCCAGGAGGGTGGCCTGTCACAGATTCCCCCAAGGAGCCAAAATTCCTTGGCCCTGGAAGAAAAAAATTTCACTTGCCAACTTTTGAAATGCCAGAGGAAGTAGCTCCCAAACAGAGGCTGGTCCAGGAAGTTCCTGAAGGGGGTCAGAGGGTGGGGGGCAGGGGGAGCGGTCCTTCATCCTCAGAGGGCAAGGAAGGCTGAACAGTGTCCATTTGTAGGAACAGCAGGCTCCGTGTAAAGAGCCAGACAGAAGGCCTCACAGAGACGACAACAGGTCTTAACCCATAGGAGAAGCTAGGGCAAGCTTTCTACTGAAACCTGACAAGCAGCTTGGCACCCCCTCTCATCTTCCTGTCCCCCCAAATTGTCCATCTATCCTTGCCCGGAGAACCAAACTGACCTGTAAGAAAGAAGGACTTGTCCAGGGGCTGCGGATGGTCATGGCTCCCTTAACTGTTCTGATTAATTCTGATATGCCACTCACGTGACCAGCCCCTCTTGTTTGCTGAGAGCTGGGACCTTTGCCTTCGCTCCCCAGGGAGCCCTGCTTGGCCTGTGGTGACCTCTCCACCAGGAGTCTCCATGTGGACCTGAGTGAAGCTCCGCTTCAGAACTGTCTGAGGCCAAGATCACGGGAGAATCTGGTGTGTGGGGGCAGGGCGGCTGCAGCATCAGTATCCCCTGAGGGAGCCATCTCAGCTTGGGGGGGGGGGGCAAGGGGTCACTAAGGAAGCCCGTTCTTCCTGTACCTTACAGTAGCTGCCTGAAGATGGACAGCACACTCTGCACATCCTCATCTTTTTTCCTCATGTAAAACTTTCTCTTAAGGGTTAGCGATTCAGCTCAGTGATAGAATGCCAGCCTAGCAAGTGCAAGGTCCTGGGTTCAGTCCTCGGTTCCGGGGCGGGGGCGGGTGTGTGTGTGTGACCTTTTTCTTATAGAAACTTTATCCAATGTGGAACCCCTATCTCTTCTTATGAAAACCTCTGCTGCAGAACTCTGCCTGGGTCCCTATTGAGCTCTGGTCTCATAGCTCTGTCCCCTAGCTTCTCTGTGAGCTAAGGAAGAGAGCGCTGTGGCGTTTCATTCCTGTTGCCTTTCTGCTAAAACAGACTTCCGTGATAAAGTTCAGCATGCCCCGGGAAGGGAGGGAGATGCGGGAGGGGGGCAGGAGGGGATGAGCCAGGCAGACAGCTCAGTCAGGACGTGTTCACTGCGCAAGCATGAGGACTTCTCAGTGAGCAAGTCCACCCTAACTGGAGAGCGGTGGAGAGAGATAGCCCCAGAGGAAAGATACTTAAGGTTGACCTCTGACCTCTACCTGCACACACACACACACACACACACACACACACACACACACACACACACACACACACACACACACACACACACACTCCCTCTCTCTCTCTCTCTCTCTCTCTCTCTCTCTCTCTCTCTCTCTCTCTCTCTCTCTCCTATCACAGCCATAACTGAGGCTGACTAAAGCCAATGTTGGTGAAAGGATATTGGGACACAGTGATTTGTTTTGAGACAGATGGAGCTCAGTGATAAGACTGCTGCCTCAGCAGGATGTGAGGCCCGAGGCTCAACCCTAGACCCTCAGCAACTACCTCACAGCCCAAGTGACTATCCTCCCAGCCGGCTCTCTGCCCACAGCCACTACCACCTCAGTTTTGTTTGCACTGTCTAGAATGGCATTTATTTGCACACTTGCTTTTATTTTATATCTTCAACCTTGTTCTGTTGTCTCAACTATTCCATAATAGCATAGAGGAGCCTATCTCCCTGCTTTCAGCTCTACACAAGCCCCAGTAGATGGGACACAGTCTACACAAACCCCAGTAGATGGGACACAGTCTACACAAGCCCCAGTAGATGAGACACAGTCTACACAAGCCCCAGTAGATGGGACACAGTCTACACAAACCCCAGTAGATGAGACACAGTCTACACAAGCCCCAGTAGATGAGACACAGTCTACACAAGCCCCAGTAGATGGGACACATAGTCTACACAAGCCCCAGTAGATGGGACACATAGTCTACACAAGCCCCAGTAGATGGGACACATAGTCCACACAAGCCCCAGTAGATGGGACACATAGTCCACACAAGCCCCAGTAGATGGGACACACAGTCTACACAAGCCCCAGTAGATGGGACACATAGTCTACGCAAACCCCAGTAGATGAGACACACAGTCTACACAAGCCCCAGTAGATGAGACACAGTCTACACAAGCCCCAGTAGATGGGACACATAGTAGGCACTTGCTGGGTCAGAGAAAGGGATGTTAGGAGAGAGGGAAGGACTCTTTTTCCTTTAGAGAGCTCATATTTATCCTCACGGCCTTGCTTTCAATCACCTCATAGTTTACATATTGGATGAAGGTCACCTCTCCCTCGCCCCTTCCCTAGGAGCCTCCTGAAGAGAGTGACACCCTCCAGAGCACTCTCTCTTCCTCTTCTCTCAGCTGATTGTGTTACTTTTCTTCTCTTGCCTCACATAAAACAGTAAGTGCACACTAGATACAAGCAGGACAATCCAATACAGGGTCCCGATAACCCCTCGAGGAGAGCCAGGATCCAGCAAAGTGCTTCCTCTCCAGCCAAACCCTTTCTGCCTTGACCTGGCACTGTCATGTTTACAAAGAGCACGTAGGAGCTGGGTTTCCGTGCTAAGCGCGGTGTGTGGTGGAATTGTGTGATGGTTTCTAATCGAGAATGTTCTACTTGATATGGATATAGCCATCTGAAGTTATTGTGGCAAAGTCATTAAAGCTGTTCTGGGTAAAAAGATGATATCTGCCACTCTGCCCATGAGATACATGGAAACGGAAGGAAGGGAGGATCCCTCCTCTTCTGCAAGATGAAGTATAAAAATACTTCTCTGGTAGATTCAGTACAGGCAGGTCCAGTCCCCTCCTCCCAGGCTGAGCAAAGTGTCCCTGCATAGGCCCCAGGTTCCAAAGAGCCAGCTCATGCACTAAGGACAGGTCCGGGTCCCACAGCCTGGATGCCTCCCAAACAGTTCAAGCTAATCAACTGTCTCACTTATCCAGAGGGCCTGATCCAGCTGGGGGCTCCACAGCCTTTGGTTCATAATTCATGTGCTTCCATTAGTCTACCTGTACTGAATCTACCAAGTTGAGCTGAATCCCCAGGGGAGTCTTGGCCCTGGAGGAGATGGGAATGGAGGGGAAGGGCTGGGGGGAAGGCAGGTGCGGAGGCGGGAGTGGGGAGGACAGGGGAACCCATGGCTGATATGTAAAATTAAAACACAAATATAATTTTTAAAAAAAGAAAAAATACTTCTCTGAGAGGGGAGGACAAGGAGGATGGAGGGCAGGGAGAGATTGGTATTTCTCAGTTGGTACACCACAAGTATTTTCCCTCATGGTTAGACATGTTTCATAAGTGATGAATTAATTTTTCAGAATTATTCATGAAGTCTGATCCAAAGGGGAAAAAAACCACCAAAATAGTAATGTGGGCTTTCTACAAACACATGGGAAACATCTTTGTAAGGCTCTGCATAGAAGGATTACAAACCAAAGCTCAGGGAATTGGGTTAGGAGTGTAATTCAGTGTTAGAGGGCTTGCCTAACATGGTCAGGGTCCTGGGTTTGATTGCCAGATTTGTACACCCAAAAAATAATGGGACCTCTCTGGAAAAATTGACGAGAACATAGCTAGTGCAGGAAGACAATAAGGATACTAGCTTTAGCTGCAAAGCTCAGTGAGGTGATATTGTGTCCCTCAATATACTGTACACCTTAATAAACTTATCTGGGGTCAGAGAACAGAACAGCCACTAGATTGACGTAGAGGCCAGAAAATGGTGGCACATGCACCTTTAATCCTAGCATTCTGGAGGCAGAGATCCATCCAGATCTCTGAGTTCAAAGCCACAATGAAAACAGCCAGGCATGGTGACACATGCCTTTAATCCCAGGAAGTGATGGCAAGAAGCAGAAAGCGTGAAAACCAGGAGTGGGTTAAGCTTTTAGGCTTTTAGCAGCAGTTCAGCTGAGATCCATTTGGATGAAGACACAGAGGCTTCCAGTTTGAGGAAATGAGATCAGCTGAGGAATTGGCGAGGCAAGACTAGCTGTGGCTGGTTCTGTCTCTCTCTGGTCTTTCAGCGTTCACCCCAATACCTGGCTCCGGGTTTGTTTTTATTAATAAAACCTTTCAAGATTCATGCTACAGCTCAGAGGGGAAGATTTAAGTTCTCAAGTTTGAAGTCGATGGTTGAACCTGTTTTTTAAGATTTAAACTTTGCTAAATCATAATTAGCTATTGTTAATACTGCACTATTGACCAAGTACCATTTTCTCTTTTCCAAACTTGCAGCTAGTCTAAATAATTCTGTAGTGACATTATTCTGCTACAAATCTCTGGGTTAGTCTTTGGTGATTTCCTCTAGTGGGTTCCAACATTCTCAGATGTGTTCATCAGTTAACACCCCTCTGAGTGTTACCTGCTAGTGTCTGGGCTGCCCCATCCACACAGCAACCCGAGCCATGAGCTTTGTGAGGACTCACTAATTAGATACAGAAGCAATTGTTTTCATGAGTATTTCTCTGTTATGAGTCAAGTTAAATTTCTTTATTTGTGTGTGTGTGTGTGTGTGTGTGTGTGTGTGTGTGTGTTCGTGTATGTGTGCATGTATGCCATGGAGGGCATGTGGCGTTCAGAGGACACCTTATTGGAATCGGTTCTCTCCTTTCACCACGTAGGTCTCAGAGATGGAATTTAGACCATGAAGCTTGGTGACAGGTACCTTTGTCCACTGAGTCACCTCTTTGAAACTTTTTAAAGTGTAGTCATTGACCACTTCCCCGAGGCAAGCATTTTCCTTGTCCTTAAAAAAAGAAGTTCTTACGGGAGGAAGAAATAGAAAGACACGTTGAACAGGGATTTTCCTTTCCCCTTGTTTTCTTTTGCCCACTGCTCAGGACAGAGAGAAGCTTAGAAAAAGTATTTGGGGCCAGCAATAATCAGGACATATACGTGACACTGGCCCTGAGTCAGCCCAAAGCTCATAAAGTTAATCTTCCTCCCGTGCGAGGCGCTTGCTCCAGCACGTGTTGCCCCACAAGGGCACTGTCTCCATCGACTGCGGAAGAATTCTCCGCCATGGAAGCCTCCCCCACCTTCTCAAGAATGTCCCTCAGCTTCCACATTCATCTCATCTTCTTCCCACAGATTCTTAGTCTCTCTACAAATACAAATAGCTGAGTCCTACCTCAATGGCACTATTCAAATGCCCCCTCTCTCTTTTTAAAGATTTTGTCTTCAGGTATGCAAGCATGTGCTGCCAGATGGAGATCCTGGGGACTGAACTCTTGTCCTCTGGAAGGGAAGCAAGTGCTCTTAACCACTAAGTCACCTCTCTAGCCATGTGTGTGTGTGTGTGTGTGTGTGTGTGTGTGTGTGTGTGTGTGTATACTTATCTTGTAATAAGTATTCAACTCAGTGCCTTGGGACCTTTTAATACACTTCCTCATGTTGTGGAACATACCTCCAACCATAAATTTATTTTTGTTACTACTTCATAACTGTAAATTTGCTACTATTATGAATCATAGTGTAAATCTCTGATATGCAGGATATCTGATATGTGAACCCCAAAAGGGTTCAGACCCACAGGTTGAGAAACCACTACTCTGTATCATATCTCTCTCTCTCTCTCTCTCTCTCTCTCTCTCTCTCAAACAAAACAAAACAAAACAAAACAAAAACTATGACATTAGGTCAGGCAGTGGTGGCGCATGCCTTTAATCCCAGCACTCAAGAGGCAGAGGCAGGTGGTGGTAGTATTCTCACCCACTCCTTGTCGCTGATTTGCGTCCTGACATAAAAGCCTCATTTTAAGGAAAACCCCCTCCCTTTTCTCTCTCTTTTCTGTTTTTCCTCCCATGAGGTGTACAGCCTTGACCTCTCTCTTCCTCTCTCTTCTCTCCTTTCCTATCTTCCTCTTCGTTTCTCTATTATAATAAACCATTTCCGCACACAGATGCAGCGTCTAGGGTGTGAATGACTGGTCACTGCCATTCTCACACACACACACACTGCCATGCCTGCGAGGCGTGGGTCCCCCACCAGCTCGCTGCCACTGCATCTGCCCAGCATCCCAGCATGTTTCCCTGAACATGCGGGCTACCTTTGGGGTCCCCTGTGCAAATTCATAACAGGCAGATCTCTGTGAGTTCAAGGCTAGCCTGGTCTACAGAGAGAGTTCCAGAACAGGCTCCAAAGCTACACAGAGAAACCCTGTCTCGAAAAACAAAACAACAACAACAACAACAACAAAAAAAAAAAAAAAAAAAAAAAAGGGGAAAAAGAAAGACCATGACATTAAACTAAATAAGACACTTAATTTATCCATAGTTCCTGACACAGTAGAATGTTAAAAACTGTTTTTCCTCATTTTATCTTATCTCATAGTATAATGTATATCCAGTATTCATCCAGTGTTCCAGTTGGGACTTCCTAACGTCTTTCCTACTCTAGAAAGTCCTGACTAGAAACTGGGGAGATAGCTTAATTGATAAAGCATTTACCTTACAAGTGTAAGACCCTGAGCTTAAGCCCCAGAACCTAAAAATGCCAGACTTGGTGGCACATCCTTGTAATTCCAGCACTGGAGAGACAGAGACATGTAAATCCCTATGGCTGACCAGCCGGTCTAGCCTAACTGGTGAGTTTCAGACCAGTGAGTAGACGCTGTCTTAAAAAGCAAGGTGAACCTCTGGCTGCCAGTCACATGCACCCCCATACACACACACACACACACACACACACACACACACACACACACACACACGAATGAAGAAAGTCCAAACATAAAGAACTCCAGTCTTTGCATACTTGTGTCTTCTACAATGTTATATCTTGCACAGTGCTTTCCACAGTCAGTATTTAATAAATATGAATTGGATTTGGATGAGCTCAAAGGCAAATCACTGAAAATTTACTCTTGACCTAAATTCAGTAAGTGAATGTCATGGGACTGGAGGGATAGTTCAGTGGTTAAGAGCACTTACTGCTCTTGCAGAGGACCCTGGTTCAGTCCCCAGCACCCACATAGTGGCTCCCAACCACCTGTGACTGTAGTACCCGGAGATCAATTTCTTCTTCTGACCTCTCCAGGCACCAGGCACACATGTGTCCAACACACATACACAGCAGGCAAAACCTTCATACACGTAAATACACCTAAAAGGAAAAGTACAGAGTTTCTGTCATAAACTAACGAAGGAGGTAAACAGAAATGATTGAGTATCAACTAAGGCTTTGACGCTAGATTTTACCATTCTCTGAGTGTAAGCTTCTGGAAGAACCATTTGCTTCATGTCAAAACCTTGGATCCTGCGTCTTTGAAGGGGGCTATTAATAGATCTTACTTCAGAGTCTCTGGGGAAGAGCAAATGAGCTTGTACAAGGCGTGGACAGCCCTTCATCATAACTATTTATCATTTTTCAGGTTGTAAGAGAAGACAATGATGATATAATGTGAGAATTAAAGTTACCTAGGAAAGACCCAAGGTGAGTCCAACTAGATCATATTCTTTAAATTCCCTAAGGATGCTCTTGAATCATAACATTTGTTTAAAAATATGATTGTTTAGTTGAAAGAGAAATACCTTTAATATAATAAATAAGGAGAGAGATGCTGGGCTTGCTTTGAGCATCAAAATGCATCATCTTAAGTTTAGTGAGTAATATCCTGCAGCGAGGATGCCAAGACTGGCCAAATCATTGTGTCATCATTCAATTACTGAGTGTCTAGTATGTGCCACTTCATACAGCACATACAAAGTACAAGGCCGTTTTCCGAGGACCTGATAGCTATGATTTTGTGCCCTTGAAGTACAAACATAATAGATAAAAGAGATTTTAAATGATTCCTTTTTGTATTAAAACTATAAAGCTAGGAAAAGAGACAAACACACGCAGGTTTTTCTATTAGTCTGGTGAGAGAAAACAGAGCATCGATTCTGGTGCACCCTTGCTGGGAGCCGCAAAAAGAAAATCTGGACAGACACAGTTCAAAAGCATTAGAAAAATGCAAAGCAGTGTTTTCACTTAATCTGCCTAGCAGAGAGTAGAGTTTGCATAAATGAGGTCCCAGACAGCTAGATTTTAATGGGCCTGGACTCAGGAATTAGAGGCATGCAGAGAAAGTCTGAGGCATTGAGTTCTGTAAAACAAAATAATATTAAATGTTAACAAGGTATGTGTCACCACGTAGGGATACCTTTCTCTTTCTTCCATTGGATGTCAGAGTTCCTACTGTGTCCTTTAGGATTTTGATCAAGTGTGTATTAGCAGCCATGTGGCTGCTGTTTCAATGGCTTGTCTGGCAACCGTTTTTCTCCCTAGATAACAAGGGCACAGAACAAATCTAATATCTTTAATTTTCATTCATGTAGCCTTACAGTTAGAGACACTCTAATTCTTGTCTAATTGTTGTTTTGAGAGTATGTCACTTAGCTCCGGCTGACCTTGAACTTGCTGTGTAGACAAGGATGACCTTGACCTCTTGATCTTGCTAACTCAACCTCGGGTGCTCAGTGCTAGGATTACAGTATGCTTCATTACGTCTAGTTCTGTTTTTTCAGTCCAGTTACATTTGTATCCTCGCAGAGGACACAGAGAAAGGCTTCAAGGTCTGAATTGTAGTTTCCCTACTAGGTATGACCAGGACAAATGATTTACCTCTCCAAACCTCCAATTACTCCTCTGTCGCATGATTACCCACTAATGCGGGACACTGTCCTCCAATCATGGCAAGCCATTAGCCCCTTAAATAGAGCATCTGTCACTCCCCCAGAAGAGCCTCTGGATCTGGCTTATTGATTTTCCTTCACAGAACCTGAGGTTCTACCAACTCTTTCCTATACTCCCCTCCCAGATGCATATAATTCTGCCCCAGCTGCACATAATCTCAGTGGTGCTGGAGCGCCTAGAGCACCAGTTCTCAACCCGTGGGTTGCGACCCCTCTGAGCGTCACCTATCAGCTATCCTGTATATCAGATATTTACATTATGGTTGATAACAGTAGCTAAGTTACAGTTAAGCTAAGTTAAGTAGTGATGAAATAAATTTATGACTGGGGGTCACCACAGCACGAGGAACTGTATTAAAGGGCCACAGCATTAGGGAGGTTGAGAACTACTGCCATGGAGGGCGGAAACTCAAGGGGTAGAGGGGATGATGTGATATGTGCAGCTCTGGAGGAGCTGTCATCCATTCTGGGCTGAGGCTTTCTGAGGAATGCACCCACTTTGCAGTTACCCATGCTCCTATACGTAAGACAAATAAGTTCATTGGTTCCCCATGCTAGACTTGGGTTGAATAAGTTCA